>NC_057801.1:174278222-174308616 GCF_018294505.1 Triticum aestivum | reverse complement strand
CTCTATTCCCGCATGGCCCAATAAGGCCCATATATTCCCCGGTGAATTCCCGTAACTCTCCGGTACTCCGAAAAATATCCGAATCACTCGGAACCTTTCCAAAGTCCGAGTATAATCGTCCAATATATCGAACTCCTTTGGTAGATCAAAACACATAAACTCATAATATAACCGTCATCGAACTGTAAGCGTGCGGACCCTACGGGCTCGAGAACTTTGTAGACATGACCGAGACATGTCTCCAGTCAATAACCAATAGCGGAACCTGGATGCTCATATTGGCTCCCACATATTCTACGAAGATCTTTATCGATCAAACCGCATAACAACATACGTTGTTCCTTTTGTCATCAGTATGTTACTTGCCCGAGATTCGATCGTCGGTATCTCAATACCTAGTTCAATCTCGTTACCGGCAAGTCTCTTTACTCATTATGTAATGCATCATCCCGCAACTAACTCATTAGTCACATTGCTTGCAAGGCTTATAGTGATGTGCATTACCGAGAGGGCCCAGAGATACCTCCCCGACAATCGGAGTGACAAATCCTAATCTCAAAATACGCCAACTCAACAAGTACCTTCGGAGACACCTGTAGAGCTCCTTTATAATCACCCAGTTATGTTGTGACGTTTGGTAGCACACAAAGTGTTACTCCGATAAACGGGAGTTGCATAATCTCATAGTCGTAGGAACATGTATAAGTCATGAAGAAAGCAATAGCAACATACTAAATGATCAAGTGCTAAGCTAATGGAATTGGTCAAGTCAATCACATCATTCTCCTAATGATGTGATCCCGTTAATCAAATGACAACTCATGTCTATGGCTAGGAAACTTAACCATCTTTGATTCACGAGCTAGTCAAGTGGAGGCATACTAGTGACACTCTGTTTGTCTATGTATTCACACATGTATTATGTTTCCGGTTAATACAATTCTAGCATGAATAATAAAAATTTATCATGATATAAGGAAATAAATAATAACTTTATTATTGCCTCTAGGGCATATTTCCTTCAGTCTCCCACTTGCACTAGAGTCAATAATCTAGTTCACATCGCCATGTGATTTAACACCAATAGTCACATCTGTATGTGATTAATACCCATAGTTCACATCGTCATGTGACCAACACCCAAAGGGTTTACTAGAGTCAATAATCTAGTTCACATCGCTATGTGATTAACACCCAAAGAGTACTAACGTGTGATCATGTTTTTCTCGTGAGAGAAGCTTAGTCAACGGGTCTGTCACATTCAGAGCCGTATGTATTTTGCAAATATTCTATGTCTACAATGCTCTGCATGGAGCTACTCTAGCTAATTGCTCCCACTTTCGATATGTATCCAGATTGAGATTTAGAGTCATCTGGATCGGTGTGAAAGCTTGCACCAATGTAACTCTTTACGATGGGCTCTTTTATCACCTCCATAATCGAGAAATATTTCCTTAGTCCTCACTAAGGATATTCTTGACCAGTGTCCAATGATCTACTCCTAGATCACTATTGTACTCCCTTGCCAAATTCAGAGCAAGGTATACAATAGGTCTGGTACATAGCATAGCATACTTTATAGAACCTATGACTGAGGCATAGGGAATGACTTTCATTCTCTTTTATATTTTCTGCCGTGGTCGGGATTTGAGTCTTACTCAATTTCACACCTTTGCAACACAGGCAAGAACTCTTTCTTTGTCTGTTCCATTTTGAACTATTTCAAAATCTTGACAAGGTATGTACTTATTGAAAAACTTATCAAGCGTCTTGATCTATCTCAATAGATCTTGATGCTCAATATGTAAGTAGCTTTACTGAGGTCTTTATTTTAAAGAACTCCTTTCAAATACTCCTTTATGCTTTCCAGAAAAATTCTACATCATTTCTGATCAACAATATGTTACTCACATATATTTATCAGAAAGGCGGTAGTGCTCCCACTCACTTTATTGTAAATACAGGCTTCACCGCAAGTCTGTATAAAACTATATGCTTTGATCAACTTATCAAAGCGTATATTCCAACTCTGAGATGCTTGCACCAGTCCATAGATGGATCGCTGGAGCTTGCACATTTTGTTAGCACCTTTAGGATTGACAAAACCTTCTGGTTGCATCATATACAACTATTCTTTAAGAAAACCGTTAAGGAATGCAGTTTTGAACATCCATTTGCTAGATTTCATAAAATGTGGCAATTGCTAACCTGATTCGGACAGACTTAAGCATCGCTACAGTTGAGAAAATGTCATTGTAGTCAACACCTTGAACTTGTCGAAAACCTTTTTGCGACAAGTCGAGCTTTGTAGATAGTAACACTACTATCAGCGTCTGTCTTCCTCTTGAAGATCCATTTATACAATATGGCTTGCCGATTATCGGGCAATTCCACCAAAGTCCACACTTTGTTCTCATACATGGATCCCATCTCAGATTTCATGGCCTTAAGCCATTTCGCGGAATCTGGGCTCATCATCGCTTCCTCATAGTTCATAGGTTCATCATGGTCTAGTAACATGACTTCCAGAATAGGATTACCGTACCACTCTGGTGTGGACTGTACTTTGGAAGACCTACGAGGTTTGGTAGTAACTTAATCTGAAGTTTCATGATCATCATCATTAGCTTCCTCACTAGTTGGTGTAGGAATCACTGGAACTGATTTCTGTGATGAACTACTTTCCAATTTGGGAGAAGGTACAAATTACCTTATCAAGCTCTACTTTCCTCCCACTCACTTCTTTTGAGAGAAACGCCTTCTCTAGAAAGGATCCATTCTTAGCAACGAATGTTTTGCCTTCGGATCTGTGATAGAAGGTGTACCCAACAGTTTCCTTTGGGTATTCTATGAAGACGCACTTCTCCGATTTGGGTTCAAGCTTATCAGGTTGAAACCTTTTTCACTTAAGCATCGCAACTCCAAACTTTAAGAAACGACAGCTTAGGTTTACTACTAAACCATAGTTCATACTGTGTCGTCTCAACGGATTTAGATGGTGCCCTATTTAAAGTGAATGCAGCTATCTCTAATGCATAACCCCTAAACGATAGTGGTAAATCGGTAAGATACATCATAGATCGCACCATATCCAATAAAGTGCGGTTACGACGTTCGGACACACCATTACGCTGTGGTGTTCCATGTGGCGTGAGCTGTGAAACTATTCCACATTGTTTACAATGAAGGCCAAACTCGTAACTCAAATATTCTTCTCTATGATCAGATTGTAGAAACTTTATTTTTTTGTTACGATGATTCTCCACTTCACTCTGAAATTCTTTGAACTTTTCAAATGTTTCAGACTTGTGCTTCATTAAGTAGATATACGCATATCTGCTCAAATCATCTGTGAAGGTCAGAAAATAACGATACCCGCCACGAGCATCGACACTCATTGGACCGCATACATCGGTATGTATTATTTCCAACAAGTTAGTAGCTCGTTCCATTGTTCCGGAGAACGGAGTTTTAGTCATCTTACCAAAAAGTCACGGCTCGCAAGCATCAAATGATTCATAACCAAGTGATTCCGAAAATCCATCTTTATGGAGTTTCTTCATGCGCTTTACACTGATATGACCCAAACGGCAGTGCCACAAATAAGTTGCACTATCATTATTAACTTTGCATCTTTTGGCATTAATATTATGAATATGTGTATCACTACGATCGAGATCCAACAAACTATTTTCATTGGGTGTATGACCATTAAAGGTTTTATTCATGTAAACAGAACAACAATTATTCTCTGACTTTAAATGAATAGCCGTATTGCAATAAACATGATCAAATCATATTCATGCTGAACGCAAAACGCCAAACAACATTTATTTAGGTTTAATACTAATCTCGAAAGTATAGGGAGTGTGCGATGATGATCATATCAATCTTGGAACCACTTCCAACACACATCGTCACTTCACCCTCAACTACTCTCTGTTTATTCTGTAACTCCTGTTTTGAGTTACTAATCTTAGCAACCGAGCAAGTATTAAATACTCAGGGCCTACTATAAACACTTGTAAGGCACACATTAATAACATGTATATCAAATATACCCTTATTCACTTTGCCAACCTTCTTATCCACCAAATATTCAGGGTATGTCCGCTTCCAGTGACCATTTCCTTGGCAGTGTAAGCACTCAGTTTCAGGCTTTGGTCCAGCTTTGGGCTTCTTCGCGGGAGTGACAACTTGCTTGTCATTCTTCTTGAAGTTCCTTTTCTTTCCCTTTGCCCTTCTCTTGAAACTAGTGGTCTTGTCAATCATCAACACTTGATGCTCTTTCTTGATTTCTACCTTCGTCGATTTCAACATTACGAAGAGCTCAGGAATCATTTTCGTCATCCCTTGCATACTATAGTTCATCACGAAGTTATACTAACTTGGTGATGGTGACTAGAGAACTCTTTCAATCACTATCTTATCTGGAAGATTAACTCCCACTTGATTCAAGCGATTGTAGTACTCAGACAATCTGAGCACTTGCTCACTAGTTGAGCGATTCTCCTCCATCCTTTTTAGCTATAGAACTTCTTAAAGACTTCATATCTCTCAACTCGGGTATTTGCTTGAAATATTAATTTCAACTCCTGGAACATCTCATATGGTCCATGACGTTCAAAACGTCTTTGAAGTCCCGATTCTAAGCCGTTAAGCATGGTGCACTAAACTATCAACTAGTCATCATATTGAGCTAACCAAACGTTCATAACGTCTGCATCTGCTCCTGCAATAGGTCTGTCACCTAGCGATGCATTAAGGACATAATTCTTCTGTGCAGCAATGAGGATAAACCTTAGATCATGGATCCAATCCGCATCATTGCTACTAACATCTTTCAACACAATTTTCTCTAGGAACATATCAAAATAAACATATGAAAGCAACAACGTGAGCTATTGATCTACAACATAATTTGCAAAATACTACCAGGACTAAGTTCATGATAAATTTAAGTTCAGTTAATCATATTACTTAACAACTCCCACTTAGACAGACATCTCTCTAGTCATCTAAGTGATCACGTCATCCAAATCAACTAAACCATGTCCGATCATCACGTGAGATGGAGTAGTTTTCAATGGTGAACATCACTATGTTGATCATATCTACTATATGATTCGCATTCGACCTTTCGGTCTCCGTGTTCCGAGGCCATATCTGTATATGCCAGGCTCGTCAAGTTAAACTTGAGTATTCCGCGTGTGCAACTGTTTTGCACCCGTTTTATTTGAACGTAGAGCCTATCACACCCGATCATCACATGGTGTCTCAGCACGAAGAACTTTCGCAACGGTGCATACTCAGGGAGAACACTTCTTGATAATTAGTGAGAGATCATCTTAAAATGCTACCGTCAATCAAAGCAAGATAAGATGCATAAAGGATAAACATCACATGCAATCAATATAAGTGATATGATATGGCCATCATCATCTTGTGCTTGTGATCTCCATCTCCGAAGCACCGTCGTGACCACCATCGTCACCGGCGCGACACCTTGATCTCCATCGTAGCATTGTTGTCGTTACGCCATCTATTGTTTCTACGACTATCGCTACCGCTTAGTGATAAATTAAAGCAATTACAGGGCGCTTGCATTTCATACAATAAAGCGACAACCATATGGCTCCTGCCAGTTGCCGATAACTCGGTTACAAAACATGATCATCTCATACAATAAAATATAGCATCACGTCTTGACCATATCACATCAGAACATGCCCTGCAAAAACAAGTTAGACGTCCTCTACTTTGTTGTTGCAAATTTTACGTGGCTGCTGCTGGCTGAGCAAGAACCATTCTTACCTACGCATCAAAACCACAATGATAGTTCGTCAAGTTAGTGTTGTTTTAACCTTCTCAAGGACCGGGCGTAGGCACACTCTGTTCAACTAAAGTTGGAGAAACAGACACCCGCTAGTCACCTGTGTGCAAAGCACGGCGGTAAAACCATTCTCGCGTAAGCGTACGCGTAATGTCGATCCGGACCGCTTCATCCAACAATACCGCCGAACCAAAGTATGACATGCTGGTAAGCAGTATGACTTGTATCGCCCACAACTCACTTGTGTTCTACTCGTGCATATAACATCTATGCATAAAACCTGGCTCTGATACCACTGTTGGGGAACGTAGTAATTTCAAAAATTTCCTACGCACACGCACGATCATGGTGATGCATATCAACAAGAGGGAAAAGTGTTGTCCACGTACCCTCGTAGACCAAAAGCGGAAGTGTTAGCACAACACGGTTGTTGTAGTCGTACTGTTGGGGAATGTTGCATAAAATAAAAAATTTCCTACGTTCACCAAGATCAATCTATGGATTCATCTAGCAAGGAGAGGGGAGTGCATCTACATACCCTTGTAGATCGCGTGCGGAAGCGTTTAAGAGAACGGGGTTGAGGGAGTCGTACTCGTCATGATCCAAATCACCGGAGATCCTAGTGCCGAACGGACGGCACCTCCGCGTTCAACACACGTACGGTTGAGGAATACGTCTCCTCCTTCTTGATCCATCAAGGGGGGAGGAGAAGTTGACGGAGATCCAGCAGCACGACGACGTGGTGGTGGATGCAGCAGTGATCTTGGCAGAGCTTCGCCGAGCTTCTACGAGAGGGAGAGGTGTAGCAAGGGGAGAGGGAGGCGCCAAGAGCATGGGTGCGGCTGCCCTCCCTCCCCCCTTTATATAGCCCCCCTAGGGGGGGCCAGCCCTAGGAGATGCAATCTCCAAGGGGGGGGGGGGCGGCGGCCAGGGGGAAACTTGTCCCCCAAGCCAGGTGGAGGCGCCCCCACCCCTAGGGTTTCCAACCCTAGGCGCAGGGGGGCCCAAGGGGGCGCACCAGCCCACCAGGGGCTGTTCCCCTCCCACTTCAGCCCATGGGGCCCTCCAGGATAGGTGGCCCCACCCGGTGGACCCCCGGGACCGTTCCGGTGGTCCCGGTACAATACCGGTAACCCCCGAAACTTTCCCGATGGCCGAAACTTGACTTCCTATATATAATTCTTCACCTCCGGACCATTTCGGAACTCCTCGTGACGTCCGGGATCTCATCCGAGACTCCGAACAACTTTCGGGATACTGCATACTCATATCTCTACAACCCTAGCATCATCGAACCTTAAGTGTGTAGACCCTACGGGTTCGGGAGACATGCAGAAATGACCGAGACGCTTCTCCGGTCAATAACCAACAGCAGGATCTGGATACCCATGTTGGCTCCCACATGCTCCTCGATGATCTCATCGGATGAACCATGATGTCGAGGATTCAATCAATCCCGTATACAATTCCCTTTGTCAATCGGTACGTTACTTGCCTGAGACTCGATCATCGGTATCCCAATACCTCGTTCAATCTCGTTACCGGCAAGTCACTTTACTTGTACCGTAATGCATGATCCCATGACCAGACACTTGGTCACATTGAGCTCATTATGATGATGCATTGCCGAGTGGGCCCAAAGATACCTCTCCATCATACGGAGTGACAAATCCCAGTCTCGATTCGTGCCAACCCAACAGACACTTTCGGAGATACCCGTAGTGCACCTTTATAGTCACCCAGTTATGTTGTGACGTTTGGCACACCCAAAGCACTTCTACGGTATCCGGGAGTTGCACAATCTCATGGTCTAAGGAAATGATACTCGACATTTGGAAAAGCTCTAGCAAAACGAACTATATGATCTTTGTGCTATGCTTAGGATTGGGTCTTGTCCATCACATCATTCTCCTAATGATGTGATCCCGTTATCAATGACATCCAATGTCCATAGTCAGGAAACCATGACTATCTTTTGATCAACGAGCTAGTCAACTAGAGGCTCACTAGGGACTTGTTGTGGTCTATGTATTCACACATGTATTACGATTTCCGGATAATACAATTATAGCATGAACAATATACAATTATCATGAACAAAGAAATATAATAATAACCATTTTATTATTGCCTCTAGGGCATATTTCCAACAGTCTCCCACTTGCACTAGAGTCAATAATCTAGTTACATTGTGATGTATCGAACACCCATTGCGTTCTGGTGTTGATCATGTTTTTGAAAGCACAAGTGCTCCCTAGGTGGTTTTGGTAATTAATGTCAACATATCTCTTGTTGGACTAACACTTTTATCTAGTATGTTTCAGATAAGTTCAACAATGGAGTGGCATGGACTAAAGGGTGTGGGAACTCCTTCAAGATGCTAAGGACAAAGGATTGGCTCAAGCTTCAAGCTCAAGACTGTTTATTTTATATTTTAGTGGTCCAAGATTACATTGAGTCTATAGGAAAAGCCAATACTATCAAGGAGGGATGAGGTGTTGCTTAATGAGCCTCTTGCTTCATGTGCTTAGTGATATGCTCCAAAACCCTCAACTACTTTCCCACTTCCACAAATGACCTAAACCTAAAGCCAAAATCGGTTGCACCGATTCTTCCTGTCCGGTGCCACCGATTTCAAAAGTCATAGCCACTGCCACAAACCCTAAGCAAATCGGTCTTACCGATAGGGATCTCGGACTCACCAAGATGGGATTGTAATCTCTCTATTTCCCTTCGTAACATTTCAGTCTAACCGAAGTGAGCGATCGGTCCCATTGAGATTGCAATGTAAACTCACTGTTTCCCTTTTGTAACATTTCGGTCTCACCGAAAAGAGCAAATCGGTCCCACCGAGTTTACCTGACCAACTCTCTGGAAAGCTTATTACCAAAATCGGTCTCACCGAGTTTGTGTAATCGGTCTTACCGAGATTATGTTATGCCCTAACCCTAACCATATCGGTCTTACCGAGTTGCATTTCGGTCCCACCGAAAACCCTAATGGTCACATTATTTGCTAAATCGGTCTGACCGAGTTTAACGATTCGGTCCCATCGAGTTTGGTAGATTGTATGTAACGGTTAGATTTTGTGTGGAGGCTATATATACCCCTCCACCTCCTCTTCATTCGTGGAGAGAGCCATCAGACTGAACCTACAATTCCATCATACATTTTCTGAGAGAGAACTACCTACTCATGTGTTGAGGCAAAGATATTCCATTCCTACCATATGAATCTTGATCTCTAGCCTTCCCCAAGTTGCTTTCCACTCAAATCTTCTTTCCACCAGATCCAAATCCTATGAGAGAGAGTTGAGTGTTGGGGAGACTATCATTTGAAGCACAAGAGCAAGGAGTTCATCATCAACGCACCATTTGTTACTTCTTGGAGAGTGGTGTCTCCTAGATTGGCTAGGTGTCACTTGGGAGCCTCCGACAAGATTGTGGAGTTGAACCAAGGAGTTTGTAAGGGCAAGGAGATCGCCTACTTTGTGAAGATCTACCGCTAGTGAGGCAAGTCCTTCGTGGGCGACGGCCATGGTGGGATAGACAAGGTTGCTTCTTCGGGGACCCTTCGTAGGTTGAGCCCTCCGTGGACTCACGCAACCGTTACCCTTCGTGGGTTGAAGTCTCCATCAACATGGATGTACGATAGCACCACCTATCGGAACCACGCCAAAAACATCCGTGTCTCCAATTGCGTTTGAATCCTCCAAACCCTTCCCTTTACATTCTTGCAAGTTGCATGCTTTACTTTCCGCTGCCCATATACTCTTGCATGCTTGCTTGATATGTATTGTGAATGTTAAACTTGTGCCTAATCTCCACTTAAACTTAAGGAAACTTAAAAACTGCAACTTTGGTACTTAGTGTCTAATCACCCCCCCTCTAGACACCTCTTCTCAAGGTCCTACAAGTGGTATCAGAGCATTGGTCTCCATTGCTTCGGTTTAAACACCATTGGAGGAAGATGGATGAGTCTACTTTGGGGAGTCTTAGACATAGAGTGCCTATTCTTGATGGAGAGTATTTTCATGAGTGGAAAAATGAGATGCTTGTAATTTTCAATCAATATCATTTGAACAAGTACATTGCTAGCCCTTGTGCACCTTATGTTGATCCTATGCATCCTACCCATGATGAGTCAATTGACATGATTAGGAATCTTAGAACTGCCGAACTTATCATTAGAGGGTTGCCTAGAAACTTGATTGGATGCTTGCCTACTCTTAAGTGTGCCTACACTATATGGAAATTTCTTGAGGAACGATTTCCAGATTATTCCTTGAAAAATCTTGATGAAATTCTCCACAAGTCCATTGCCTTGAGTAAGATGAATACTAGTGATCCTATGTTTGGTGATCGTCTATTTGAGCTTACAAACCTTATGCGTGCCAAAGGAGATGTTGGAATTATTAGTGATATTATTTCCGAAGCTGTAAAAATTCATAAGCAAGATCATTGTCAAACTCACTCTAATGATTCACCTTCTCTAGGATTTGATCCACCACATGAAGATGTTGAACATGGATACTGTCGTGGATTTTTCACGGCAGATGTCCTAGTGAAAGGACTTAGTCGTGAAGCCATCGCTACGGGTTTACTTGAAGGGGTTAAGGTGGACACAAAGACACGAGGGTTTATACTAGTTCGGCCCCTTCGATGAAGGTAAAAGCCTACGTCTAGTTGTGATGGAATTGATGTGATCTCGATGGCTAGGGAGCAAACAAGCTTCGCCTAGGCTCGAGTTGTGGTTGTCTGTCTTGAACCGCCGCCAGGTCGTCCCCTTATATACACGGGTGACGCCCGTCGGTCCATAGAGTCCCAACCGGTTCAGACTCGTATCCCGGTTGATTCCTCTCTATTCCTAACTTACAACACAAGTTATACATTAGGCCGGTTTACGGCTACAGGTTCTAAATCAACTACAGGCCTTGGGCCTTCATCTATTTATACCACTAATGAAGCTAACCCGGCCCAAGTAAGCCGGTTTATGCCTAGTGGTAATATCCCCAACATTAGGCCCCAGATTGATTTGAACTGGTTCATGTCAATCCTTCACAAAATCTTGTGTCTTGGACATCTTCTGGTAATTGGTAAACCGCCATGTCGTCATCATTTCTGGTTGCTGTAAACCGGTATGACGTCATCATGAAATTTATCATTTATAACGCCCTCCTTTAACAATAGCTCCTGGATTCGCGCGCTTGACCTAACTCTGTTGCCTTATAAATAAGACCGAAGGGTCATTTCCTTTCCTTTCCCTTCGTCCCTTCTTCTTCGTCTTCCTCGCATCGCCAGCCTTGGAGCTCCACCACCGCCGTCGACCTCTGCTTCGTCTTGGGCCGCTGCATCAACCTGAACGCACCAGAGCATTGCGGTATCCTTCCGCATCTTCTCCGTTTCCAGTAAGCTTCCTCCTCTTCTTGACCTAGATCTGTTCTTAGGGTTTCATGTTCGCGCTGTGTTCGTCGCTTGCTCATACTTGTTCTCTGACTCTTGAATGAATTTGTGAATCCCTGCTGTGTTTAGTAGTAGTCTTTAAGCATCCGCCTGTAATTTCTCATCTAAGTCCATAGATCTCACGCACATACCCGCTCAATGGTTCACTTCCGTTCTGCCTTACTCTTCGGAATATTTTCTGTTTTTGTGAGCTTGCTGTAGATCCGCGACTGTAATAGGATCTTGTGAAACCTATTTCTGCATACCTAGCTGTCCACAACTTCAATTGCTTCCGATGCTTAGGTCAGGCGGTTTAACTTACCATAGAAAAAAGTTACTAAACCGGTATATACCATTAGTCCCCTGGTTGAACCGCCAGAATTCATATGATGCCGCATTGTAGAAGACCGGTTTATAGGTATTGCCTCCGGTTTATCGTTGTTTAGATCAACACCTTCTTTTATCCAACATATTCTTGAACCGGATCACCTATTTCTTGTAGATCTCACCATGGCCAAACAAGTATATGAGTGCAATTGGGTTCCCTCTCGCGTCACAGAATCTCAGTTGGATGATCTAGTCTTGATCGGCGGTTTAGACAATAAAGATACGATCCACTGGAGGGTTCCTGGAAATGAATGTCCTCCCACACCTCAGGAGGGAGAGGTTGTGGTCTTTGCAGATCACTTGGCCTGGGGCTTCAAACTGCCCGGTTCTAAATTTTGCCGGGATGTGTTAGCCAACTTTCAGCTCCGTCCACAGGATATTGGCCCCAATTCCGTTACCAATCTATGTCACTTTCAAGTACTCTCTGAGGTATACCTTCAAGAGGAGCCTTCAGTCGAGTTGTTTAGAGACTGCTTCCATTTAAACCGTCGCACTGAATTTACCGATGGCCCCAATACTGAATTGGGCGGCATGGCCATTCAGAAGAGGAAGGAGATCACTTATCCCCACGTCAAACTCCATACTCACCCCAAGGAGTGGAATGCAACTTGGTTTTATTGCAAGGATACCTCCCCTGATAATGAAAATCCCTTGCCTGGCTTCCGTCCGAACGGCTCAGCAACACTCACCCTTTTCCACAAAGACTAAACGCCAAAGAGAGAATTAAATATGCTCCGCAACTGTCCAAGCTCCGAGCCTTTATAGCCAACGGTTTAACGGGAATAGACCTTGCACGCTGTTGGATATCATGGAGCATACTGCCTCTGAGCCGGCGCCCCAGTTTGATGTGCAAATATACTGATAGCGTCGATGACCCACTCCAACACACTAGAATCCAACTCTCCAACGATGAAGTCACAGATTCTGTAAAGAAGATGTTGAATGAACCGGAGCACCTCTGTGCTCAAACCGGTCTGCTTCCTTACTGCACCACCAATAAACCGCCAGCGGTAAGATTTTAATTGCTCTATTGTTGAACCTGTTACTGCTTTATCCGTCTGACATTTAATTACTGCTGATCCAGGGCGATAATCCGTTTTGGAGCAAGAAGCTTCCACAAGACAAAACGGAGAAGGCAGGGCGATCAACCCGTCCCAAGACCAAGGTTATCAAGAAGCCAGCTCACAAGAGAAAAACCACCGCTTCATCTGATCCAGCTATTGATGATGATGTGGGTAACCCGGACCTTGAGGTAGAACTTGATTCACTTGGCTTACTTTTTACACGCCTTATTGATGATGATGCTTGTCAGGACGACGCCGAAGCCAGCAATGCGGAATTTGCTGAGGTAATTATTCTCTCTTCCGATTCAGAAATCTTGCCTTTGCCAAAATTTCGCCAGGCAAACCGGAAAGTTAAATTTTCTCATCCTCTTGCTTATTTGGATCCCAAATTTCTTATGAAGACTCAGCAACATGAAGCTCGCCGCACAACCCGACACAGTGGCCAGGTAGTTACCTCCGCCGGTTTACCAAACAGTCCGGTTCGAAAACGCCGCTCTGAGGTCTCCGACCTTTTTATTGATTTAAATCCTAAAGCGGGTTTCTTTCGTCAACCTCTTAATCCATCCGACTCCGATTATTAGGTTACTTCTCATTCATCTTCTGGTGAATCGTCGGCCACTCAGCTGCCACCATTGAAAATAGTTCTTGGGTAAGCTAAACTGAACATATGCTTCCAGTATACTGTGTAATGGCTTATGCTTTTCCTTGACTCTTTGTTTTTCTTTCAGGGCCAAACCTAAACCAAGCAAGAAGGCCCGCCTGGATAAAGCGGTTGAAGAAGATGTAGCCCCAGAACATGACAAAGCGCCAGATCTTGAAGCGTTTGCTCCTGAGGATATTCCCAATGATCCTCTTTTGCAAGACGATGCTATTCCCAAAGAGAGGCCTATTAACACTTCAGTCTCTGCTGACCCGCCTGCCAGCTCCGTTCAGATTGAGAAATCCCACAGTCCTGCTGACAAACCGACCGCACCAACACAAACCGGCGAGTCCAAAGATGATGATGTTGTGATTACCGGTGTAGGCCGCTTTGAACCCGGGAATCCTGTCACCTTAACCAAGCATACCGTAAAAGAGGATTTTTCCGCTCTGAACAAAGGAAAATGGGATGTTGAACTGGAGACATATGCTGCTCTGAGTGCCCAAGATCTTCATTCCGGCTATTTAAACTGGCTTTATACTAGCCGTGACTGTGAAGCTGGTCTGGTAAAGATGATGAGGGATAAATTTGAGGTAACTTTCTTCTTTACTTACTGCCATTGTATCAATCCTCCTAGCCCCCAAGGGTCGGTTTGTAACCTTCGTCAAACCGGGACTTGAATACAATCCTCAACACTTTGAAATCCATCAGTATAGCCCCCAAGGGCCGGCTTAACTTAGCATAATTAAACCGGGGCTCCGATAGAAAACTTAGAACATAATTTGATCAAATAGCCATTAGCCCCCAAGTGCCAAGTTGAATACCTGTATTGAGCTTGGGACTTTGCAATCTAGTAATATATGAAAATTGAAGGTGCATTAGCCCCCAAGTATCAGGCATATAACTTTGTTATGTGGTTGATACTTCAATTTTTTGGACCGCTTGTTTAAAGCTAAATATTGTCTGTATGCAGGCTGAGGTGAGAATCAAGGAGGACCGGATTGCCGATTTGCAGGAGATCTTGAAAACCCAACAGGCTAAAACAGACAAGGCAAGGTAAGAATTAACCAGCGCCTTGAGCATCGCTGAACAGCTGAAGGAAGGCTTCAAGAAAGAGCGGGCCGATTGGGCCATTGAGAAAACCGCTTTACCAAAAGGGTTGAAAATGCTGAAGCTGCCCTTAAACCGGTGGTGGATGAACTTACGGCCGTAAAGCGGCAAATACACTCCATGACCGCTGCGATCTTTGGTAAGCTCCTTTTAACTTCTATGATAACTTGAACTTGCTGTAGTATAAATCCGGTTTGAGACCGTCCCTGTATTGTTGCAGGTACACGCATCGGGCACTTAGGATCCGATGTGCGGAAGAAGCTGAAGGCTGCCTACACCTTAGTGGAACAACTGTATACCGGAGCCCAGCGGATCATCACCACAGCCTCTCATAACAACCCGGCACCCTCTTTAATCCAGGACACTCTTAACAGGTTGTCAATGCTTCCAGCTCCAATTGAGGAGCTGAAAAAATCTGCTGCTCGAACCGGAGCTATTAACGCCTTGATCCGGGCAAAGGCATGGGTGCCAGATTTCAACCCTGTGGAGGCAGCTCAAGGCTATCCCAGCCTGAAGGAAGATGGCTCTGAATTCAACAAAGATGATTTGAGGGTAATAAACCGTGTAGTGCGCCCTCTGGCTTGTCAATTAGCTGAAGAGGCAGACTTGACGCATTATCAAGCGCAATACAACGATCAAAACAAACGAGTGCCTGCCCCAACTCTTGAAGCGGAGAATCTGATTCCTCCAATCCGTAAGCATACTTACGCTCCTGATATTGAACCGTCTTCCCTGATCCATGAAGAGGTTGTTTTCCAAGCTTTAATGGGAATCGACTGGACCACTATTGATTTCCAGCCAATGGATAGAGACGCGGAAGCTGAAGCGGCGGATGACGAGGAGCAGGCTTGAACCGGAAGCCGGTTTGGATAGCTGTCTTTGGCATCTTTCCAAAATAACAATGATCTTATTTGGGCACCGTGTTGCCTTGTAATAGGATAGTTAATACTTCTACCTTGAATATGCCTTCGTGCATAAGTACTGAAGCTTTTGTTCGAAAAACGTCAATTCATATTTCCTGCAATCAGAAAAATTTGAACTTCGGTGGCGGTTACACCGCCAGCCGGTTTATGATCTTGATATGTGTATCAGTAATGTAACAAATAGGTGATAAAAAATACCTGCCACGTCTGGGCCATGAAGCTGGCTTAGCCAAGCTTGAAGCGGAGGTTTTATAAACCATTACCGTCAAAAAAGGGGGGAGAAAACAGCTCCCGTATAAACCATACTGAGTCAATACGAACCCCCTTGTTACTCCATGATGTTAACAGGAAAAAGGTAAACCGGGCATACTTCTCCGGATTAAAGGGGAATCAAATCCATCAGCTGAACCGGAAAAAAGGTGTTGTTGACATAAAAGAAATACAGCAAAAACAAAGAAAAAACAGGCCATGAAAATAACATGGAAGCAAAGGCAATGATAAAGACCGTTTGCAAAAATATGTTATACTGAGCTGATCAGATGGTGTTACCATGGTCGGACAGGACCAAGCCCCCAATAGGAGTGACAATGATTCCAGTCAGCCAGGTCCCCAAATGAAACCGTGGCATATATGCCAATCAAGAGGCGTGGCAATGGTTCGGGTTCGACCAAGCCCCCAAGTGATTTTGTGGCCTTAGGCCGATCAAGAGGCGTGACTGGTTCAGACTTGACCATGTCCCCAAGTGATCTGGTGGCTGTCGCCTATCAAAAGGTGTCGCGTTGGTTCGGACACGACCAAGGCCCCAAGTGATATATAAAAAGCAAATGTCAAGGGGTAAACCGGAGGCCGCTTTAAAAACAGAACCACTCCATGTAACCACGCATGATAAGAAAAGACAGAGACCCCGCTTTAGCTGAGGCTCCGGTTTTATTATATCAAAGATAATATATACATTGTCATGATATGTACATAGATAGAGCCGATGGCTCAAGTGTAGTAAGGCCGAAGATGAGCTATGTTCCACGGCCTGTTGGTCTCTTCCTCTGATGTGCGTGAGTCTTTATGCTCTCGAATATCAATCAGATAGTACGACCCGTTGTGCAGATTCTTGCTGACTACGAAAGGTCCCTCCCAAGGTGGGGATAACTTGTGCATATCTGTCTGGTCTTGGATGAGTCGAAGCACCAAATCTCCTTCTTGAAAAGTTCTGGTTCTAACCCGGCGACTGTGATAGCGACGAAGATCTTGTTGGTAAATCGCCGAATGGGCAGCCGCTATATCACGCTCCTCGTCCAATAGGTCCAAAGCGTCTTGCCGTGCTGTCTCATTGTCCGCTTCAACATAAGCTGCCACACGAGGCGAATCGTGCCGGATATCACTAGGGAGGACGGCCTCTGCTCCGTAGACCATGAAAAATGGTGTGTATCCTGTGGATCGGTTTGGCGTAGTGTTGATACTCCATAATACAGATGGTAGTTCTTCAACCCAACATCCTGGTGTTCTTTGCAATGGAACCATAAGTCAGGGTTTGATGCCTCGCAAGATCTCTTGATTAGCTCGTTCTGCCTGTCCATTGGACTGTGGGTGTGCTACTGACGACACGTCAAGTCGGATGTGCTCACGTTCACAGAACTCCTTCATAGCGCCCTTGGATAAATTGGTACCATTGTCAGTAATGATACTGTGTGGAAAGCCAAACCGGAAAATCACCTTTTTGATGAACTGCACTGCTGTTGCTGCATCACACTTGCTGACAGGCTCCGCTTCAACCCACTTGGTAAATTTGTCAACTGCCACCAAAAGGTGGGTTTTCTTATCCTTGGATCTTTTAAAAGGTCCGACCATATCCAACCTCCAAGTTGCAAACGGCCACGTTATTGGGATCATCCTCAATTCTTGAGCCGGCACATGAGCACGCCTTGAAAATTTCTGACATCCATCACACCGTTTAACCAAGTCCTCCGCATCAACATGCGCTGTCAACCAGTAGAACCCGTGACGAAACGCCTTTGCCACCAGAGACTTTGAACCGGCGTGGTGTCCACAATCCCCTTCATGGATTTCTCTTAAGATTTCACAGCCTTCCTCAGGAGAAACACAACGTTGAAACGCCCCTGATACACTACAATGATGCAATTCACCATTGACAATCGTCATAGACTTGGATCGTCGGACTATCTGCCTGGCTAGAATCTCATCCTCTGGTAACTCCCCCCGGTTCATGTACGCAAGATAAGGAACTGTCCAATCCGGAATAACATGCAGGGCTGCCACCAACTGAGCCTCCGGATCAGGAATAGCCAAATCCGCTTCACCTGGGAGCTTGACTGACGGGTTGTGCAACACGTCCAGAAAGACATTAGGCGGGACCGGTTTGCGCTGAGAGCCCAACCGGCTGAAAGCGTCCGCCGCTTCATTCTTCCGATGGTCCACATGATCCACTTGATAACCCTTGAAGCAACCCGCAATATTATCCACTTTCCGACGATATGCAGCCATGAGCGGGTCCTTAGAATCCCAAGTGCCAGACACCTGTTGAGCCACGAGGTCCGAGTCACCGAAGCACTTAACCCGGCTTAAATTCATCTCTTTAGCCATCCGGAGACCATGGAGCAAGGCTTCGTACTTAGCTGCAATATTAGTACAAGGGAACATTAAGCGGAGAACATAACAAAATTTATCACCTCGTGGGGAAGTTAATACGACTCCAGCCCCCGAGCCTTCCAATTGCCTGGATCCATCAAAATGCATAGTCCAATATGTGTGATCCGGCTTCTCCTCTGGTGCTTGTAACTCCGTCCAGTCATTGATGAAATCAACAAGTGCTTGAGACTTCACCGCCGTCCGAGGTACATACTTCAGTCCGTGTGGTCCAAGCTCTATAGCCCACTTGGAAATCCGGCCAGTCGCCTCTCGGTTCTGTATGATATCACCCAAGGGAGCTGAACTGACCACTGTGATGGGGTGCCCTTGAAAATACTGCTTCAACTTCCGGCTGGCCATGAAGACACCATAGACCAGCTTCTGCCAATGCGGATACCTTTGCTTGGATTCAATAAGCACCTCGCTGATATAATAAACCGGCCGCTAAACCGGATATTCCTTGCCTGCCTCCTTGCGTTCCACCACAATAGCCACGCTAACTGCCCGAGCATTGGCTGCTACGTATAATAATAGTGGCTCCTTGTCGACCGGAGCTGCAAGAACAGGCGGATTGGCTAATTGCCGCTTCAAGTCCTCAAATGCTTCATCAGCAGCCGGACTCCAGACGAAATGGTCTGTCTTCCTCAGCATTTGGTACAAAGGGATGGCCTTCTCTCCGAGGCAGCTGATAAACCGGCTCAGTGCGGCGATTCGGCCCGCCAAACGCTGAACATCGTTGATACACTTCGGTTTAGCCAGGGAGGTAGTAGTCGTAATCTTCTCCGGATTAGCCTCAATTCCTCTGTTAGACACCAGGAAACCCAGTAGCTTGCCTGTCGGAACACCAAAAACACACTTGGCCGGATTAAGCATCATATTGTAAACTCGCAAGTTGTCAAAGGTTTCCTTCAAATCATCCACCAGCGTCTTCTTCTGCCTTGACTTCACTACAATATCATCCACATATGCGTGCACATTGCGGCCGATCTGTTTATGCAGGCAATTCTGTACACACCGTTGATAGGTGGCTTGGGCACTCTTGAGCCCGAAGGGCATAGATACATAGCAGAAGGCTCCAAAGGGTATAATAAACGTTGTCTTCTCCTGGTCCTTAACCGCCATTTTGATCTGATGATATCCAGAGTATGCATCCAAAAAACTCAAACGCTCACAACCCGCTGTGGCATCAATGATCTGGTCAATGCGGGGGAGGGCAAAAGGATCCACTGGACAAGCCCTGTTAAGATCTGTGTAATCCACACACATACGCCAAGTGCCGTTTTTCTTAAGAACCAGCACCGGATTAGCAAGCCACTCTGGATGGAACACCTCAATGATAAAGCCAGCTGCTAAAAGCCTGGCCACTTCCTCTCCAATGGCTTTGCACCTTTCTTTGTTAAACCGGCGGAGGAATTGTTTCACCGGTTTATACTTAGGATCCACATTAAGAGTGTGCTCAGCGAGTTCCCTCGGTACACCTGGCATGTCAGACGGTTTCCATGCAAAAATGTCCCGATTCTCACGGATGAACTCGATGAGCGCGCTTTCCTATTTGGGATCCAGATTGGCACTGACAGTGAACTGCTTGGACGAATCGCCGGGCACGAAGTCAACAAGCTTGGTCTCAGCTGCCGATTTGAACTTCAGATCCGAATTATGCTCTATAGTTGGCTTCTTCAAAGGGGTCATATCCGCCGGATCAACATTGTCCTTATAGTATTTCAACTCCTCTGTGGCACAGACCGACTCTGCATAAGCCGCATCACCTTCCTCACATTCCAAAGCAACCTTACGGCTCCCATGAACCGTTACTGTCCCCTTGTAACCCGGCATCTTGAGCTGCAAGTAGATATAACAAGGCCGTGCCATGAACTTGGCATAAGCCGGCCGCCCAAACAAGGCGTGATACGGGCTCCGGATCTTCACCACCTCAAAGGTTAGTTTTTCCGACCGGGAATCGTGTTCGTCCCCAAAAGCCACATCCAGGGCTATCTTACCAACAGGATATGCAGATTTGCCAGGCACCACACCATGGAACACCGTATTAGACGGTCTGAGATCCTTGTCCGTTAGACCCATGCGGCGGAATGTCTCATAGTATAGTATGTTAATACTGCTCCCTCCATCCATGAGTACCTTGGTGAATTTATAACCCCCCACCTGAGGGTCTACCACTAATGCTAGCTGGCCCGGATTATCAACCCGGGGCGGGTGATCCTCTCTGCTCCACACGATAGGCTGCTCCGACCAGCGTAAGTAACGTGGTAAGGCCGGTTCAACAGAATTCACCGCTCGCTTGTGGAGTTTTCGGTCGCGTTTATCCAAGCTAGTTGTGAAAACATGATATTGCCCATTGTTCAACTGTTTTGGTTGGCTCTGATAACCCGACTGCTGCTGCTGCTGCTGCTGGCCGCTCTGATTATTCTGGTTGTTGTGACCGCCCTGATTGAGACCTGAACCGGAAGCTCCATCGTGGCCCGGCCCGTGGAAACCGGATCCTGAACCGCCACCTGACCCGCGGTCATACCGGAAGGCATTAGAGTTTTTAAACTCCTACATAATATAACAATCCTTCCAAAGGTGGTTAGCCGGCGCCTCCTTCGTCCCGTGCTTTGGGCAAGGCTGGTTCAACAAATAATTCAAACGATCTGCGTTAGGATTGGGAGCCCCATTACGATTTGCCGCTTTACCTCTGCGCCGCTGCCCCCTGTCCTGTGCATTAGTGTTAGCCACAAAATCTATGCTGCCATCCGCCTTTCGCTTGCCTCCGTTTCCATAACCCGTCGGTTTGTACTGTTGCCCCTTGGAGTTGCTATTCTTCTTCCCCTTCCCTGCTTCATCATCATCAGTCTCGGGATCCTTGGTACTGTCTGAATCAGCATACTTCACTAAAGCGGCCATGAGAGTTCCCATGTCATTACAGAACCGCTTCATGCGTCCCAATTTCAATTTTAGAGGCTTGAACCGGCAGTTGCCTTCCAGTGTTAAGATCGCAGAGTCAGCATTGATCCTGTCAGACGAGTGCAAAACTTCCGAAACGCGGCGCACCCAATGGGTCGTTGATTCTCCGTCCTCCTGGACACAAGCCGCCAGGTCTACTATGGACTTGGGCTGCTTACATGTATCCTTGAAATTCTGGATAAACCGGGCCCGCAACTGGGCCCATGAGCTGATAGAATTGGGCGGCAGGCTCTTCAACCAAGTACGATCCGTGCCTTCAAGCATCATGGTGAAGTATTTTGCACACGCGGTCTCATCCACATCTAGCATCTCCATGGCCATCTCATAACTCTCTACCCACGCTTCGGGAGATAAAATCAGCGGTGTAATTCGGCACCTTGCGCGGACCCTTGAAATCTTTGGGCAGGCGCACATTGCGTAAAGCGGGGATTAAACAAGGCACTCCCAAAGCAGATGCGACCCCTGGTCCGGCAGAGGTGGTAGTACGAACCGGTGTAAATTGACCTGCATCATTCTGTGTTGCTAACTCGGCCTCCCTTCGTGCCCGGGCCCGGTCCACCACATCCTGAGCATCGCGAACGCCACCTGCCGGGTTATTGCCACGGGCCGCTTCACGGCCTCGCGCATTGCTCGATATGGCCGGTTCATCCATGCACCTGTTATAGCTCCGGCTTCGACGTGGCGTGGAGTGAATCCGATCACGACTGTACGAATATGCTTCCTGCTGAATCAGCGCGGTCCGGAGAAGCTCCTTAACCCGGCGCGTCTCTATTGCTTGCGGAGAGTCCCCTTCGACTGGGATAGCCTCTAACCGTGCGGCGGCTGCAACAAGGTTGTCCATAGGATTAGAATAATGACCCGGGGGCCTCTGGACCGGTGGAGGAACCACAATGTTCTGTTGAGGAGATTCCATCAGGCGAGGTTGGACCGTCGCCCCTGGTCCTGGTGCCTCAATCCGGTTTGTCTCCAGGTACTGCGGCGGATTACTGGGTCCAGCTCTTGGAGTGTGAAAGAGATTTCGGGGGTCAAACCCTAACGGCAGGCGTGATCTGTGCTTCCGCTTCAAGACCTCCTGTGATGCATTCTGGTCAAGCATGAGCTTATAGGCCTGGGCGTCCAAAGCGGCCCGCTCTGCAGCCATCCTGTCTTTTTCTGCTGCCAGATCCGCTTTGGCTTGCATGATCTGCTCTCTCACCTTTGCAATCTCTGCATCATGGGCATCTTGATCCGCCGGATTGGCCTCTGCCATAAGCACGGGTAGTGCATCAAACAGATCAGATAGAACTTGAACCGACGGGCGCACAAGGCCTCCTGCCCCTGCTGCCGCTGCCGCTGCTGATCCGGAGAGCATCGCTGCGGCGGTCGAAGAGTGATTCGCCGCCTGGGTGCCGGCCATGAATATTCCAACCCGGTTGACCTGGCCCGGGGGGTCCGGAATACTGTCGCCATCGGAACAGCCCCTAACCTGGTCGTCTTGCAACTGGTATAGTGATTCGGTCTCTCCGGTCGAGGACTCGTCGCCGGAATAGACGACAGTCTCGCTACCGTGTTCTGACTCGTCCTCACGCTCTCCTCCGTGGATGACTCCAACGAAGGCACGCTTCACGGCTGGTTTAGCCTGGGTAGATCTCGCACGCTGAGCCATCTCGACGAGGTCGGTGCAGATGTCCGACTCAGGCCCAGGCTCACCGATCTTGCCGATGAAAACGTGTATGCCACCAAAGGGGACCCGGTACCCGTACTCAATCGAATCGGCCTCGGGACCCCATCCTGCGTCGTCGATGTAGATCTTGCCACGACGACTCTTGGTCATCCGGCCCACAGCATAGCCTTCGAGTCCTTTGAGCTTGCCCTCCAAGATCGTCAAACCATCGTGCGATAGCCCCACGATGGGCGCCAACTGTCGTGGATTTGTCACGGCAGATATCCTAGTGAAAGGACTTAGTCGTGGAGCCATCGCTGCGGGTTTACTTGAAGGGGTTAAAGCGGACACAAAGACACGAGGGTTTATACTAGTTCGGCCCCTTCGATGAAGGTAAAAGCCTACGTCTAGTTGTGATGGAATTGATGTGATCTCGATGGCTAGGGAGCAAACAAGCTTCGCCTAGGCTCGAGTTGTGGTTGTCTGTCTTGAACCGCCGCCAGGTCGTCCCCTTATATACACGGGTGACGCCCGTCGGTCCATAGAGTCCCAACCGGTTCATACTCGTATCCCGGTTGGTTCCTCTCTATTCCTAACTTACAACACAAGTTATACATTAGGCCGGTTTACGGCTACAGGTTCTAAATCAACTACAGGCCTTGGGCCTTCATCTGTTTATACCACTAATGAAGCTAACCCGGCCCAAGTAAGCCGGTTTACGCCTAGTGGTAATATCCCCAACAGATACTATGATGAGGATGATGATAGTGACTTTGATCTTGACGATGCAATGAGACATTTTGGTCTTATGGCAAATCTTCGGGGATATATGTCAGGAGGAAAGAAATGGGTTCTTGATAGTGGATGTACCGATCACATGACCGGAGATAAAGACATGTTTCGTGAGCTTGCTGATAATGATAGTCCTCGAAAGTATGTCACTTTCGGTGACAACTCAAAGGGTAAGGTGGTTGGCCTCGGTAAGGTGGCCATATCACATGATAGCTCCATACAAAATGTCATGCTCGTTGAATCTCTTGGATACAACTTACTTTCAGTATCTAGACTTGCTGATTTCGGTTTCAATGTCCTATTTACTGAAGTAGATTGCCAAGTGTTTCATCGAGACAATCATAAAATGGTCTTTACCGGTGTGCGTAGAGGTGATCTATACATTGTTGATTTCACTAAAAAGGCCCAACCTAAAACTTGCTTCATTGCTAAATCCTCAAAAGGTTGGTTATGGCATAGACGACTAGGTCATGTTGGTATGCGAAACCTTGACAAGCTTATTAAAGGAAATCATATTCTTGGAGTTAACGATGTCATATTTGATAAGGATAGACTTTGCAGCGCTTGTCAGGCAGGTAAACAGGTTGGAGGAAGGCATCCCGTGAAGAACATCATGACCACAAGGAGGCCACTCGAGCTACTACACATGGATCTTTTTGGTCCCAACCCCTACAAGAGTCTCGGTGGAAATTCTTTTGGTCTAGTTATAGTTGATGATTTCTCAAGATTTACGTGGGTGTTCTTTCTCGATGATAAATCGCAGGTCCAAAAGATCTTCAAAAACTTCGCTAGGAAGGCCCAAAATCAATTTGAAGTGAAGATCAAGAAGGTTCGCAGCGACCATGGAACGGAGTTCAAGAACGCAAATGTGGACACCTTTCTTGACGAAGAAGGGATTTCACACGAGTTCTTGGCTACGTACACACCTCAACAAAACGGAGTTGTTGAGAGGAAGAACCGGACGCTCTTTGAAATGGTGAGAACGATGCTTGATGAGTACAAGACGCTGAAGCACTTTTGGGCAGAAGCGGTTGAGACAGCTTGTCATGCAACAAATCGCTTGTATCTTCACAAGCTACTCGGCAAGACGGCATACGAGCTTCTCACCGGTAACAAACCCCAAGTTGGATACTTTCGAGTATTCGGCTCAAAGTGCTACATTCTTGATAAGCGTCGTCGTTCTAAATTTGCTCCTAAATCTCATGAAGGTTTCCTACTAGGTTATGGCTCAAACTCTCACACTTACCGTGTCTACAACAATTTCACCCGAAAGGTTGAAGAGACGGTAGATGTGAAGTTTGATGAATCTAACGGCTCGCAAGTAGAGCAATTGCCAATTGATGTAGGAGACAAAGATCCTTCGGAAGCAATCCAAGACTTGTCTATTGGCAAGGTCCGTCCAACGGAGGTGAAGGAGAGTACCTCGTCTGTCCAAGTGGAAGCTTCTACTTCACGACAAGGTGAACCAAGAGTTGATATGGAAGCATCCACAAGTGGGACACACCAAGATGAAGAAAACGAGGAAGTGCATCAAGATGAACGTCAACAACCTCCTTCTCCACCACGACAAGAGAACGACAACGCCAACAATGAAGAAGGCCAAGAAGAAGAACAAGATGAAGATGTTCAACGAAGACCCAAGCAAAAGCTTTCACGAGTTCGAGCAAGAATTTCTAAAGATCATCCCGTCGAGCAAATCTACAATGACATTCAAACCGGGAGAATCACTCGCTCTAAAACTCGTTTAGCTAACTTTTGTGAAAACTATTCTTTCATATCTAGCATTGAACCTATGAAGGTTGAAGAAGCATTGGAAGATCCGGATTGGATAAATGCTATGCATGAAGAGCTACATAACTTTGAGAGGAACCAAGTTTGGACATTGGTTGAGAAGCCCGATAACAACCACAACGTCATCAGTACAAAATGGGTGTTTCGCAACAAGCAAGATGAAGATGGACAAGTAGTTTGCAACAAAGCATGTCTCGTCGCCCAAGGCTACACACAAGTCAAAGGTATGGACTATGGTGAGACTTACGCTCCCGTTGCTAGACTTGAGTCCATTCGCATCTTACTTGCCTAAGCTAATCATCATGATATCACCTTGTACCAAATGGACATTAAAAGTGCTTTTCTAAATGGTGAAATAGAGGAAGAAGTTTATGTTAAGCAACCTCCCGGCTTTGTCAATCCTAAGAAACCCAATCATGTTTACAAACTTCACAAAGCTCTTTATGGTCTTAAACAAGCTCCTAGAGCTTGGTATAAATGCTTGACCAAGTTCCTTATTGAAAAAGGCTTTGAAATTGGGGAAATTGATTCTACTCTTTTTACTAAAAGGGTTAATGGAGAACTATTTGTGTGCCAAATCTATGTTGATGATATTATATTTGGTTCGACTAACCCTCATTTTAGTGAAAAGTTTGGGAAGCTAAGGTCGGAGAAGTTTGAGATGTCTATGATGAGTGAACTCAAATTCTTTCTTGGGCTACAAATCAAGCAAACTAAGGAAGGTACCTTTGTTTCTCAAACAAAGTACACCAAGGACTTATTCAAGAAGTTCAATATGCAAGAATGCAAAGGTATGTCTACACCCATGCCTACTAGTGTACATCTTGATTTGACCAAAGATAGTGAACTGGTTGATCAAAAGGTTTATCGCTCTATGATTGGTTCATTATTATATCTATGTGCTTCACGTCCCGATATCATGCTAAGTGTGTGCATGTGTGCACGATATCAAGCTGCTCCTAAAGAATGTCATCTTAAGGCCGTGAAAAGGATAGTGAGATACTTAATCCATACACCAAATTTTGGCATTTGGTATCCTAAGAGGGCCTCTTTTGATCTTGTTGGCTATTCCGACTCGGACTGACAAGGTTGATAGAAAGTCCACTTCGGGTACTTGTCAATTTCTTGATAGATCTCTTGTGTCTTGGTCCTCCAAGAAACAAAACTCAGTATCCTTATCCACCGCCGAAGCGGAATACATTGCCGCTGGTTCATGTTGTGCTCAATTACTTTGGATGACCCAAACTCTTAAAGATTATGGGATATATGTGAGACATGTTCCATTGCTTTGTGACAACAAAAGTGCTATCAAAATTGGTCATAATCCTGTGCAACATTCTCGAACTAAGCATATTGAAGTTCGTCATCATTTTATTCGAGATCATGTTGCTAAGGGTGACATTGATCTTAAGCATGTTCGCACCGAAAAGCAATTAGCGGATATATTCACTAAACCTCTTGATGAGAAAGTGTTTTGCAGGTTAAGAGGAGAATTGAACATCATTGATGCTTCAAACTTGGAGTAGAAACTACATTGGATACATGCAAGACATGAACTTATGACTAATCCTTGATATTTTTCTCTTATGATGAAAATCTTATGTCTTGGATATATCTGTATCTTGCATGTTATCTTACCCATGTAGGTACATGGTGGAATCAAACTCCATGAGATTGTAATCTACTCACATCTTGAGCAATCTCTACATCACCAAGTCTCTACACTATGGTGGTTGAAAACAAGGAAGCACGGAACCATTCAAACATATCCTTTGACAAATTCTATGTTGAGCTTCATGATTGTCATTTTTGGATACACAAGTGCTCTTCCTTGCAAGAACTAACCCATGTAGGTAGAAGGACTCAAATACCAAGTGGTGCTCCAAATTCTTGATGAGCTACATCAACCTTGAGCAACTCACACAAGTTCAACTACATGGACAACACCACCAACCAAGGTATGTTATTCCATCTTAGAGAAGCTTTACTCCAAGTCATGAGCTAAAGCGACTCGACAAGATGTGAATACATCAAGATGCTTAAATGAAAAATGGCAACCCCATTTTGAGCTTAAACGATGAGTATGACCTATGATCAAGTGACCCCACTTGACTCCTAAGTCAATATACTCTAACATAGGTGACTTTGTCACCGACCATCTCTAGATGAAGTTCTCTTGTGTTCTTTTCTGTGTTTCTGCATTTGTCTCATGCATATTTGTTTCCCCTATCAAAAAAACAACTTCATCTAGATTTCTTTATGTTTGATCTGCATTTTCTGCATCCAATTCCTTGCATATCTTTCAGTAAATTCCTTGCAAATTCTTGTGAGATCTTACTAGTCTAAGTGAGCTGAGGTGACAAGTGTTTTCTCTGAGATGAACTCGGTTTCACCGATTTGTTGTTCTCAGTCCAACCGAATCCTTTCGGTACAACCAAAGCATACCACTCGGTGCCACCGATTTCACATCAGGAAAAACAGTTTGCCATATATTCTATGTGTCTTCTGATCCAGCTCCACTCAGTGAATCTTGTCCTCTACAAGCATCACATTTTTATCATTGCTTTGTGCTGTGTCTCAAGGACCAAACCCATTCGACGGATTCTAGAAAGCCCTTCTTGGAAATTGATGACAAAGGGGGAGAGAGAGATCACATCAAACCTTATCACTTAGAGAGAGATCACATCAAAGAAAGAGTATATCACCTTCTTAAGGGGGAGAGAGATCCTCAAGGGGAGAGAGAGATCTCCAGGGGGAGAGAATACTTAAGTAGAAAGTATTTCTCAAGGATCCCAAATGCTTGGTGTTCAAGAGGAGAGATGCCCACATGTCTTCTTGAGGGGAGAGACATGTTCATATGATCTGTTGTGCTTATTTGCATTAGCATACATTAGCTCTGATCATCATTCATATATTTCAGCTCTGATTTTCTATTCCCTATCTTCTCCCAGTATCCCATGCTAGATTCAGGGGGAGCAAGACATCTAAGGAAAAGAAATCATTTAAATTCATTGCATATCTTTACTCTTGGGGACATGTCTAATCCAATGTGGTACTTAGTACTCACTCTCTACATGTCATCCCAGTCTTAGTATTCTTGTGGTTTCTTCTGTTTGCTCTGGCTAGTAGATGTATTTGTCTTATCTAACCTTGTTTACGCAGGTTCATTTCATCCTAATCCAACTCAAGACTTCAAGGTAAGTATATGCATCACAATCATGTGTATGAGGAATTCTTGCTGATGTACATACTGTTTGCAAGAAGGACTCATGGGCATGAAGGTATTCTCTTTAATATTCTTTGCTCTGATGCATATGGCCAAGATACATGTAACACATTGCCTGCTCTATCATGGTTATGCTCTCACATGCTTCTATATTCCATATTCACATGATTGCATACATGTAGGGGGAGCCTATGTTTGTTACATGTCTTTCCAAAGCTTTACTTGCTACTCTTTATATCTTTATCTAAAGCTTTGATGTATGTTGTCATCAATTACCAAAAAGGGGGAGATTGAAAGCACAAGTGCTCCCTAGGTGGTTTTGGTAATTAATGTCAACATATCTCTTGTTGGACTAACACTTTTATCTAGTATGTTTCAGATAAGTTCAACAATGGAGTGGCATGGACTAAAGGATGTGGGAACTCCTTCAAGATGCTAAGGACAAAGGATTGGCTCAAGCTTCAAGCTCAAGACTCTTCATTTTATATTTTAGTGGTCCAAGATCACATTGAGTCTATAGGAAAAGCCAATACTATCAAGGAGGGATGAGATGTTGCTTAATGAGCCTCTTGCTTCATGTGCTTAGTGATATGCTCCAAAACCCTCAACTACTTTCCCACTTCCACAAATGACCTAAACCTAAAGCCAAAATCGGTCACACTGATTCTTCCTATCCGGCGCCACCGATTTCAAAAGTCATAGCCACTGCGAAAAACCCTAAGCAAATCGGTCTTACTGATAGGGATCTCGGTCACACCGAGATGGGATTGTAATCTCTCTGTTTCCCTTTGTAACGTTTCGGTCTAACTGAAGTGAGCGATCGGTCCCACCGAGATTGCAATGTAAACTCACTGTTTCCCTTTTGTAACATTTCGGTCTCACCGAAAAGAGCAAATCGGTCCCACCGAGTTTACCTGACCAACTCTCTGGAAAGCTTATTACCAAAATCGGTCTCACCGAGTTTGTGTAATCGGTCTTACCGAGATTACGTTATGCCCTAACCCTAACCATATCAGTCTTACCGAGTTGCATTTCGGTCCCACCGAAAACCCTAACGGTCACATTATTTGCTAAATCGGTCTGACCGAGTTTAACGATTCGGTCCCACCGAGTTTGGTAGATTGTATGTAACGGTTAGATTTTGTGTGGAGGCTATATATACCCCTCCACCTCCTCTTCATTCGTGGAGAGAGCCATCAGACTGAACCTACACTTCCAGCATACATTTTCTGAGAGAGAACTACCTACTCATGTGTTGAGGCCAAGATATTCCATTCCTACCATATGAATCTTGATCTCTAGCCTTCCCCAAGTTGCTTTCCACTCAAATCTTCTTTCCACCAGATCCAAATCCTATGAGAGAGAGTTGAGTGTTGGGGAGACTATCATTTGAAGCACAAGAGCAAGGAGTTCATCATCAACGCACCATTTGTTACTTCTTAGAGAGTGGTGTCTCCTAGATTGGCTAGGTGTCACTTGGGAGCCTCCGACAAGATTGTGGAGTTGAACCAAGGAGTTTGTAAGGGCAAGGAGATCGCCTACTTCGTGAAGATCTACCGCTTGTGAGGCAAGTCCTTCGTGGGCGATGGCCATGGTGGGATAGACAAGGTTGCTTCTTCGTGGACCCTTCGTGGGTGGAGCCCTCCATGGACTCGCGCAACCGTTACCCTTCGTGGGTTGAAGTCTCCATCAACGTGGATGTACGATAGCACCACCTATCAGAACCACGGCAAAAACATCCGTGCCTCCAATTGCGTTTGAATCCTCCAAACCCTTCCCTTTACATTCTTGCAAGTTGCATGCTTTACTTTCCGCTGCCCATATACTCTTGCATGCTTGCTTGATATGTATTGTGAATGTTAAACTTGTGCCTAATCTCCACTTAAACTTAAGGAAACTTAAAAACTGCAACTTTGGTACTTAGTGTCTAATCACCCCCCC